>NC_074665.1:25940413-25955413 GCF_029448725.1 Salvelinus fontinalis
ATGGCTGCAAATGTGTTTCTGTATGACAAATATTGGCAAAGATTCAGCACGCTCAACCAACAACTGCTGATAAGCCAATGCTGATTAGCTTGGAAACCCCCTCTGACTTTAAATCTCGTAAGGTTCTTGAGCTGACGAACTTAAAGACATGCTCCGGAACTTTGCATTTTTTAAACCTCACGCTTTGGGCTGGATGTGTCAATATTTAGTTCATGTCAATGTTTAGTTCATACATGTATAATTTATGAGCAGAATTACTGTCTTACCTCAATTAACCGCAAAATTCCTAGTTTGATAGCAACTGTTTCCTGGAAGTTGTGTGGTGCCATTTCCCCTACATTTTCCCCCACGTGGCCCAGCCCCCTAGCAATTCGAGTTCCAGCCAATGAGCTTCAGCCCCTCCCCATTTGAGTGACAGCTAGCAAGATGCACACACATCAGAGCGAGAGAGCGCAATGATGTGGTGTATATATCTGCACGTGACATAATATGCAATTTGTGTGGACCACTTTCGGCTTGTGAGCGCTACTTTCAGAACTACTAGCTAAAAAGTATACAAAAGTACCAGAGAATCTCTTTAAATGTGCAGAGTATTCACTCAAAAATGTATATGTTAGGCATATTTGGGTCCAAGATACTAACCCTGACATTCTTGTACTCTCTGAAACTTGGTTAAAACAATGTATAGCTGAACACCGTAGCTCAATCAGGTGTAAGAATACCGACTGCACAGTAGCAGCTCACTTTGTTGAAGCTAAACATCCTATCTCCTCCCTCAAATACACAGTGTCATGACATTGGCTTGGGGGTAGGTTTATGACAGTCATAAATACCTCTTTCCCCCTTTTTCCCTCTCCCTACTATAACTGATGTGACATAAGAAAACCCCTTGGTTAACATAGAGATTCTGGGAACATCAGAAGTTGGGGGGAAATGAACTATATTCTGGTAATCCGACCAACTGAACATATGCGGTGGTACTTAAGGTATATTATGTCAGTTCGGTTGCCCTCTGACACATTCTCATCAATGATAGAATGACATAAACTCTACTGTGGAAAGTCTAAACGTCAGAGGTATCGGATTCACATGGAATTGTTGTTTAATTCAAATGTTTGAATATGAAATTATTTGTGAAAAGATGAAATGTAATTTTAGCTTCCAAATGAGAGATTTGGGTTTTCATAAGTTTGGCTTCTGCTCAACCAGGGGCCCGCCCCTGTGAAGAGACATGGGTTATAAACTTTTCAGACACACCCCTCTCCCTCCACTATAAAAGCCATTGACAAAAATATAACTTCCTGTTCCGGGGACACTAGGATGACGATCCGATGTCAGAATGGTTCAGATAATAACTACAGAACTAAGCCAACATCAGCATGGACTTTGGTTGTAAATGGTATGAACTTTGAACTCGTATTCACTACAGAAGTGATACCTCCTAGCCGTTGAGTTAGCAACAGCTGCTACAAACGCAGGTTAGGAAGGACAGTCAGAGTATCCCGTCTACTCCACAACAACGTTACCACATATCTAGTGACCACCAGAGACATTCTTCAAAGGACAGAGGACTCGGGTTGACGATACGGTCTTCCATCTACCACCAACCTACTGAAGCGCAGCTCAGAGTAAATATTTATTGCATTTTCCTTTTTCAAATGGGCGGTAATTTAGAATGCATAAGATACTGTATTTACGATAGCACAGCTCGCCTATGTTCCAGTCTCCCGCTCTTTCACTAAAATCCCGCCCCTTTTCTTTGTGTAACAAGCTGTCATATCTATTCCGCCCGCTAGGGACGTTTGCCTTTATGACGGCAATTTGTGATGAAGTTATGATTTAATTGTGTATGTGTGATTCTGTGTGATTAGTTAGGTATTTAGTAAATAAATAATTAAACCCAATTTTGTATTGCTGATTCAACTTGTTAGCCAGGATTCTTGCAGATAACCAAGGATTTACAACTTTCAGATGAGACTGAATAGAATGACGATTAATGTGACTGCTATGGATGTAAAATATTACTAAATCTTTAAGAGTTTATTCGAAAGATAACAGCTCTATAAATATTCTTTCGTGGTGTCCCTCTTTAGTTAATTACATTTACATGATTAGTTCAATCACGTAATATTAATTACGGATAAATTATTTTATAGAATAGCATGTCATAGCAATTAATCTGGCATAGCCAAAGACACGACAACAGGTATCGAGCATGTTACTCTATTAAGGAGAGGTAACATCGAGACCAGTGGAGGCTCCTCAGAGGAGGAAAGGGAGGACCATCCTCCACAGTTACTTTCATAAAAATAAAATGGTAAAACATTGGAAAAAGTTATCCTTATTATATGAAACTATACTAAATATAATCACGTCACCAAATAATTGATTAAAACACACTATTTAGCAAATAAGTTCTACAGTAGCCTAAGGTCTACAGTAGCCTCAACAGCACTCTGTAGGGTAGCACCATGGTGTAGCCGGAGGACAGCTAGCTTCCGTTCGCCTCTGGGTACAATGACTTCAATACAAAACCTAGGAGGCTCTTGGTTCTCACCCCCTTCCATAGACTGACTCACACAGTAATTATGACTACTCCCGAAGAACGTCCTCCAACCTATCAGAGCTCTTGCAGCATTAACTGACATGTTGTCCACCCAATCAAAGGATCAGGGAATGAATCTGGTACTGAACGCATAAGCTACAGCTAGCTAGTACTGCAATGCATGAAATGTAATGAGTAGTTGACTCAAAGAGAGAGAAAGACAGTAGTTCAACAGTTTTTAACAAATTAATTTCTTCCACAATGAAGGAGAAGCAAGAGAGAAATAGAGAGAGAGAGAGAGAGAGAGAGAGAGAGAGAGAGAGAGAGATATGCAAATGCAGCTAGCTAGATTTAGCCTACTGAAACACACTGCTGAAACAGAGGGATGCTGTGTTAGCTAGCTGGCTATGACTTTCCAACACAGCACTGGAACTCTTCCGAGTCAAGGTAAGCTTTTGGTTTTACTAATTTATTGCCACAGGGGCCCGCCGGTGTAACTGCGTACACTGTAACATTACAGCATGATTATAGCAGGTTTACAAACGCGTAAGTTCTATTAGCTATGCTGACTACGACGATACTTTAGCTAATATGGTGACAACAATGTAGGCTGTGTGTAGTGGTTTGGCTTGGAAAGTTTTTTTTGCCTGGCCACATAGGGCTGATGGGTTGTGCATTGAAGTACACACCCAAGGGAAGAGGTGAAAGGAGGTGAAAGGAGGAGAGCTCATAGATGCGAGAAATAATACAACGTGGCTGCTATGAAACTGAACTGTGTCTACGTGTGATCAGGGGTGTATTCCGCTGAAAAATGTTTCGCAAAAGTGAATAAATGGGGATAAACATAACTGAATTTGTCCAACAGAAACTCCTGTTTGCATCTGTTGGACTAATGATTCCACTCTATATCAGCTAGATGCAGGTGATAATGTGCAAGGCAGTATTGAGTGTCACTGTCTGTCCATGTGTCACTGTCTGTCACCTCAAATTTGTCATTCGACGCACCTACGTTGTAAACTGTCATTCATTGGCTAGGTTGTAGCAACCTCATGATGGGTATAGGGAAAATTTGAGTATCATGTAGTTGCCTAAACCTGGCGCTGTTACATTGAACTGGGTGAATGGAATAAGAATGATAGGCATCCAATATGCTGTAATAGAAATAAGGCCAAGCTCATGAAAAAATAATCATACTCCCTCATCTTAAACGGCACCGACCGCCACTGATCGGGACCCTACTACTACAGAGGGAGGCCTAATGGATCTCCTATCTAAAAACACTGATTCCTAGTGGTCTGAATATTGAATTTGACCTCAGGCCATTTCAACCCAATGCATTAGTTTTTGCCCACCGTCTTTTAGCTTATACTGCACGTCATATTTCCAATGTTGATGATGCTCAGTGTACATTATGTTTGAACCACAACAAGATATGAAATGAAGTAATGAAACAAAGATGAAAGTAAATGAAATGTAACAATAATGATCGTTGATATTAGCACAATGCATTCTATTATATCTAATCATGTTGACATAAGATTATGTAAATGTAACGGTCCTGACCTGTTTTATGTTGTTTTTTGTATGTGTTTAGGTCAGGGCATGTGTTTTGGGTGGGCAGTCTATGTTATCTGTTTCTATGTTGGTTTTGGTTGCCTGGTATGGCTCTTAATTAGAGGCAGGTGTTTTGCGTTCTCCTCTAATTAAGAGTCATATTTAGGTAGGGTGTTCTCACTGTTTGTTTGTGGGTGATTGTCTTCCGTATTTGTGTTATGTCTTGCACCATACGGGACTGTTCGGTTGTTCGTGTCGTTTCGATGTAGTCTGTTCCTGTCCGTAAGTGTTACGTTTAGTTATGTAAGTTTATGTTCAGGTTTCGTCTACTTCGTTTTCTTGTTTTGTATTTTTGAAAGTGTTTTGTTTTTTCGTGTTGCCATCATCGTTTTTTTTAAATAAAGAGATGGCCTATTTCCCTACTGCTGCATTTTGGTCTGATGATCCTTCTCTCCTCTCCTCGTCCGAGGATGAGGAGAGAGACAGCCCTTACAGAATCACCCACCAAACTAGGACCAAGCGGCAAGGGAATGCTCAACTGAGCAACAAGGACTCCTGGACTTGGGAGGAGATCCTGGACGGTAGAGGACCCTGGGCTCAGCCAGGGGAATATCGCCGTCCCAAGGAGGAGTTGGAAGCAGCGAAGGCTGAGAGGCGCTGGTATGAGGAGGCAGCGCGGCGACGCGGTTGGGAGCCCGTGAGTCAGACCCAAAAATTTCTTGGGGGGGGGGGGCACACGAGGAGTGTGGCAAAGCCGGGTAGGATACCCGAGCCAACTCCCCGTGCTTACCGTGGAGGTAGAAGGCGTCGTACTGGTAAGACACCGTGTTATGCGGTAAAGCGCACAGTGTCCCCAGTACGCGTGCTTAGCCCAGTGCGGGCTATTCCACCTTGCCGCACTGGGAGGGCTAAGTTGGGCATCGAGCCGGATGTCATGAAGCCGGCCCAACGTATCTGGCCTCCAGTACGTCTCCTCGGGCCGGCGTACATGGCACCAGCCTTACAGGTGGTGTCCCCGGTTCGCCTGCATAGCCCAGTGCGGGCTATTCCACCTCGCCGCACTGGCAGGGCTACGGGGACCATTCAACCTGGTAGGGTTGGGGAGGCTCGGTGCTCAAGAGCATGTGTCCTCCTTCACGGTCCGGTAGACCCGGTGCCACCTCCATGTACCAGTCCTCCGGTGGCAGCCCCCCGTACCAGGCTGTCTCTCCGGGTTCTCTCTCCTGCTGTTTCCTCCTCTCCAGCGCAGCCAGTGCCTAGACCACGCACCAGGCTGTCTCTCCTTCTCCTCCCTACAGAGCCGTCCTGCCATGACCAGCCAGAGCCGTCCTGCCATGACCAGCCAGAGCCATCCTGCCATGACCAGCCAGAGCCGTCCTGCCATGACCAGCCAGAGCCGTCCTGCCATGACCAGCCAGAGCCGTCCTGCCATGACCAGCCAGAGCCGTCCTGCCATGACCAGCCAGAGCCGTCCTGCCATGACCTGCCAGAGCCGTCCATTCAGGACCTGCCAGAGCCGTCCATTCAGGACCTGCCAGAGCCGTCCAGCCAGGGCCTGCCGGAGCCGTCCAGCCGGGGCCTGCCAGAGCCGTCCAGCCGGGACCTGCCGGAGCCGTCCAGCCGGGACCTGCCGGAGCCGTCCAGCCGGGACCTGCCGGAGCCGTCCAGCCGGGACCTGCCGGAGCCGTCCAGCCGGGACCTGCCGGAGCCGTCCAGCCGGGACCTGCCGGAGCCGTCCAGCCGGGATCTGCCAGAGTCCCTCAGCCGGGGTCTGCCAGAGTCCCTCAGCCGGGACCTGCCAGAGTCCCTCAGCCGGGACCTGCCAGAGTCCCTCAGCCGGGACCTGCCAGAGTCCCTCAGCCGGGACCTGCCAGAGTCCCTCAGCCGGGACCTGCCAGAGTCCCTCAGCCGGGACCTGCCAGAGTCCCTCAGCCGGGACCTGCCAGAGTACCTCAGCCGGGATCTGCCAGAGTACCTCAGCCGGGATCTGCCAGAGTCCCTCAGCCGGGATCTGCCAGAGTCCCTCAGCCGGGATCTGCCAGAGTCCCTCAGCCGGGATCTGCCAGAGTCCCTCAGCCGGGATCTGCCAGAGTCCCTCAGCCGGGATCTGCCAGAGTCCCTCAGCCGGGATCTGCCAGAGTATATCAGCCGGGACCTGCCCCTTGTCCCGGTGTTGCCCCTTGTCCCGGTGCTGCTCTTTATCCTGGTGCTGCCCCTTATGCCGGTGCTGCCCCTTATCCCGGTGCTGCCCCTTGTCCCGGTGCTGCCCCTTGTCACGGTGCTGCCCCTTGTCACGGTGTTGCCCCTTGTCACGGTGCTGCCCCTTGTCCCGGTGCTGCCCCTTGTCCCGGTGCTGCCCCTTGTCCCGGTGCTGCCCCTTGTCCCGGTGCTGCCCCTTGTCCCGGTGCTGCCCCTTGTCCCGGTGCTGCCCCTTGTCCCGGTGCTGCCCCTTCTCCCGGTGCTGGCCATTCATTTAGGGGATGTTAGTTTTAGGGTGGTCATTGGGAGGGGAAGACAGAAGCGGGGAGTGACTATGGTGGTGTGGGGACAGCGTCCAGAGCCGGAGCCACCACCGTGGTCAACTGCCCACCCAGACCCTCCCCTGGACTTTGTGCTGGTGCGCCCGGCGTTCGCACCTTGAGGGGGGGGTTCTGTAACGGTCCTGACCTGTTTTATGTTGTTTTTTGTATGTGTTTAGGTCAGGGCATGTGTTTTGGGTGGGCAGTCTATGTTATCTGTTTCTATGTTGGTTTTGGTTGCCTGGTATGGCTCTTAATTAGAGGCAGGTGTTTTGCGTTCTCCTCTAATTAAGAGTCATATTTAGGTAGGGTGTTCTCACTGTTTGTTTGTGGGTGATTGTCTTCCGTATTTGTGTTATGTCTTGCACCATACGGGACTGTTTGGTTGTTCGTGTCGTTTCGATGTAGTCTGTTCCTGTCCGTAAGTGTTACGTTTAGTTATGTAAGTTTATGTTCAGGTTTCGTCTACTTCGTTTTCTTGTTTTGTATTTTTGAAAGTGTTTTGTTTTTTCGTGTTGCCATCATCGTTTTTTTAAAATAAAGAGATGGCCTATTTCCCTACTGCTGCATTTTGGTCTGATGATCCTTCTCTCCTCTCCTCGTCCGAGGATGAGGAGAGAGACAGCCCTTACAGTAAATAATTGTCTGCATGTATTGACATGTTGTAAAATATTTGTTTCACTGTTTTTCATCCCTCATTACCTTAATTACTATGACACACCCCTTCACATCACTGCTTGCTCTATCAGAAAGTAGGCTGGCCCTCTTTGACCTCATGTAGGTCGAAACACTGGATTTTGTAAAAACTCCCTCATTACCTGACATCTTTACTTACCCACAGAAGTATGAGTTACCATACCAGATCACAGGGATGGCTATCTAATAAAATTCCGTCTGTTCCTACGGAGTTTTAGCTTTTAGTTTCTTTGCACTCCAAGTATGGAACAATTTTCAGAGTTCCCTACAAATGGATGTATATGTGACTTTCGGACTATTTGCATTTACTGTTATTTTATTGTTGCTCTTTAATTATTTGTTATTTTTCAATGTTCTTATTTTTCAATTTTATTTATGTATTTATAAATGTTTTACTTCAGTTTATTTTGTAAATACTTTCCTCTTAAGGATTGGACCCTTTAAAAAAAAAAGGCCTAAAATTACATACCCAAATCTAACTGCCTGTAGCTCAGGACCTGAAGCAAGGACATGCATATTCTTGATACCATTTGAAAGGAAACACTTTGCAGTTTGTGGCAATGTGACATTTATATAGGAGAATATAACACATTAGATCTGGTAAAAGATAATACAAAGAAAAAAATGTTTTTTTTTTTTTTTTTTAAATCATCTTTGAAATGCAAAAGAAAGGCCACAATGAAATATTCCGCTTAAGGCTCTATTTAGATTTTGGCCACTAGATGGCAGCATTGCATGTGCAAAGTTTTAGACTGATCCAATGAATCATTGTATTTCTGTTCAAAATGTTGAATCAACTCTGCCCAAATGTGCCTAATTGGTTTATTAATACATTTTCAAGTTCATAACTGTGCACTCTCCCCAAACAATAGCATAGTATTATTTCACTGTAATAGCTACAGTAAATTGGACAGTGCAGTTAGATTAACAAGAATTTAAGCTTTCTTCCCATATCAGATATGTCTATGTCCTGGGAAATGTTCTTGTTACTAACATGCTAATCATATTAGCGCACGTTAGCTCAACCGTCAAGTGGGGGGGCACCGATCTCGCAGAGGTTAACACTTCTTAAAAAAGGCATTGTCGGTTATAGGCTTGTAAGTAAGCATTTTACTGTAACATCTACACCTATTGTATTCGGGGCATGTGACAAGAACCTCTTTGCTGTGGAATGTGATTGTTTTTCATGTTGAAATTGAATTTTTTGTATTCTCTTTGTATTTTGTATTTTCTGGTGTATTTCCTATGTGCAATTTGTAATTGTAAGATGCAAAACAGATCTTGGTCTCAATGGGACTCCCTGTTAAAATAAAGGTAAAATCCAAAAACCTACTCACTAGGTGCATCAATCGGTCTACTCAGTCTCGACAAGAGGTCAGCTGTGGGAAATTGCCTTACTTAACACAGTGGAAAAGTAGGGAATAAAGTAAATCATAGTGTCTAATTCCCATCAAAAGGCACCAATATGCAGACATATTACAGAAGTGGGCCACTGGACCTATAGTTCCAGAGATTTAAGGACTCCGTCATATAAGCCCAAACTGCACAACTGTCCAATCACAGTGACTGAACGGTTTGCCGTTTCATAACTTGATGAGAAGAAGAGGAAATTAAAGGGGTATTAAATTAGTGGTGATAGATTATGAATATAGTACTTAAGAATTACAGTGTTACTGAGGAAATGGTAGTCAAAATGTCAGCAAGCTACAGATCACATTAACAATACATTACGCATCCCTGATGTATACGATTATTAATGGCTGGGCTTCTTCAAAGCTCAGCAGGCCAGTATGGTGGAATTACAAAGAATTTAAGTATTACTGTACAAATTTCAATAGGCTGAGGTTTTATTGGTCAAATATGCTACGGTGGCATCTCCTCAGAAATACAGTTACATTCAATTACTGTTGTGTTTTATATAGGATTTAGGGAAGACATCAGCCAACCAGAGGAGGATGGGCTCCTGCTCTAGAGTCTGCTTCCTGTCAAGGTTTCTCCCCAACTAAGGAGATTTCCCTCATCCGTTCGGTCAAGCGTTATATTTTAGCACTTTGTTACAAATGTATTTGTAAAATGCACAATCATTTGATTGACTGATTGATTGATTGGTTGATTGAGCTACAGAATGATTAGCGAGTGTAGTTGCTTTACATCTTAAAGAGCATCTCCGCCATGTTACAATCAAACTATTGTTGTTTTGTAGAGGATGTACTTCAAAAAGAAACGTCATGTTGAGAATGATTAGCAAGCGTTGAGGCACAGAGACCAGAGTCTAATCACAGTAAGGATGACAGGATGATTTTTTTAAAAGAGAGATGTAATTATGCGTCACAATTTACCGAGTATCTGTCATCAGGTGGCTTAATTGCTGTGGCTTCTTAATTTGGTGTCACCTTTCCGGGACACCAGGACGTAAAACGCTGAGATGAGAGCGGTCTGGGTGATTGGATGTCCGCCTAGCAAATATAACTTCAAATACCCTAGCGGCCCCCTGATTGGTCCAGGTGCTTTTTGTGGGCCTGGAACCAGATAGTCCCACTCCCTTCCCTCCACACTTGTCTCCGTGCCGACACTATCTCTATTCTACTGCTCTGAAAAGTCCCCCCTCTTCCTCGCCCAGGGTATCAAAACAGGTGCGTTTCACACAAGTGGTTACCTAGCGATGGCACAAATCACTGGCCTCACTGGCCTTTCCCTTCCGATTCAAATAACCACAGCAACAACATCTAAAATGGGAGTCTCTCAAATAAAACAACACAGGACACAAATACATTTCTCTAAGGGTCAGGAGAGAAAGAAACGGTTGCTCTGCATTTTCATTGGAGTGATTTGAAGCCTTTATGAGGATGTTGCTAGAAAGTGGAGAGAGAGACTTCATGTTGCCATGGCCCCTCAACAGCAACACAGGATTCCTAAATATAGAAGAAGCCCAAAATACAACGGGGTAGAACCCCAAGGACAAAGAGAGGAGGTTCGGAAGAGTTAGAGAGTGCCATGGTCCCAGTCTGCGTGCCTCTATTCATTCATGATTTTTACACAATCAGCTGGGGATAGCTTAGATAGAGTTTGTAGCAGGGATAGTAATTACTAACCGGTCAGCAGCACATTGACCAGTCGACTAAACTGTGTCCAGATGTCACGGTGTTACTGTGTGTCACTGTATGCCACTGTGGGCTCTTACCTGCTGACTGAGTCGGGGCGATGTCCTGGCCAGCGTTGGAGGGGAGGATCAGGGCTGGAGCAGGGGGGGACGTTTTCTCCACAACCTCTGCGAGACCAGGACAGATAGAGCCATGGGAGAGAACAGCGCAGTCAGACTTTCCGTGGTCTTTAAAAGGAGTGTTTCAATGTTGAGTTATTGTCATGAAACTGTAACACGGAGCACTGTAGAAATCAACAATCCCAGCGGACAGAGATAAATCACTCTTCACCGTCAAGTGCTGAGCTGACAGTTGTTTAAAGAATTGTCCAGCTTGGATACATATTGAACCCTTTATGCAACAATTGAAACCTTGAGTTTCAATTAAGATAATCCTAAACTAGAGCCTGGAGAACACCAATCATAAATGGCAGGTGCTCTTTCCACGATGACGATTAGACCTGTCACAAGGGAAAGAACATAATATATTTTTCAAACCAACCCATTTTCATTTGTATTCTTTCAGGTAAAATTGACGGAGAAGCCCCAGTGGAGACACACTTACATAGTGTACAGTACAGTGCCAAAACAACCGTCATAATGAAATAACTTCCACACTTTGCCCTGTGAGGGTGGGCACCAGCCCAGTGAGACTGAAATAGCAGCAGAGAGTAGAGGGGAAGGGAATGGATGAGACACCTGGGTAGGCCGGCTCCATCCTCATGGTAGAGACACCGGGAGAGAGTTGTGGCTGGCCAGCCTCGACCTCAACTACTGGCCTACTACTAGTAGCCTCCAGAATAACCAGCTCCTTGAAGGACAAAACACAAGACAAACACAATATGGACCTCAGCGTCAATGGACTGATCCGTATAGACATCTGAGGTTTCAGTGAGCAAGCGCCGCTCATGCACCGCTGTCATGCGTGAGCTCGTCCTATAGGCCGCTCGGCAGTAAACTAATTACAGATCAGCTTGCATGGCAGCTGAAGGAAGGAAAGTGCTTGAAAGGATTGTAGAGCAAGATGGTGGGAAGCGAAACATTTGTTGTCATTGAGTGGACAGGGTCTATTGAATGCCCAAGTCAGTTGTGTGTGGACTCCAACTTGACTTCAGCTTTTTAGACACTTGGAGTTTCTCAGAGTGCATTGCGCAACAGTGTTCACTTACTCCACCCTTGTCAAAGTGCTTTTAAAGAGTGTCAAGCAGCTGAGTCTACTTTACCGCTGAAAGAACCAAGACCAGATCATGTAAAAGAGAGCTTCTATATTTACATAATTCAATAGTCATAATACAATACTAAATCCATTACAGAAAGGTTTCCGGACTGTTCAGTATTTGAGGCTCTTAGGCTGCATTTAAACATGCAGCCCGATTCTGACCAGTTGCTCAATTATTGGCAAAAGAGCTGATCCGATTTGTCAACTGACCAATTTGTGGAAAAATATCAGAATTGGGCTGCCTGAGTAAACGCAGCCTTACAGTATGAGGCTGGACAAAAGCGCAAAGAGCAAAGTCTTACCAGCTGTGAATGGCATTGACATAGATGTTCCACTGTGAATGCTTTAAGTGCGCTTAGGCTGAAAGCATGGAGCATTGATTGGCTCAAAGTCATGCAGTGGTGATGCTGACTTCATGCAGAGGTGATGCTGCAGGCTGCTTCTGCAGGTCGCTGCCATAGAGGCTGAAGGATGAATACTTCGTGTTGCATGCAAGAAATCGTATTTCTTTTCCTGTCGTTTTTTGCAGAAGAAACCCAACCTACCTGCTCAGGTGCATCTGTGGCAACTGGCCATGAAGATGAAATGAAAACAACACAAAGAAAGAGTGAGTTCAAAAAAGAGTGGGACCGTTTGAAAGCACAAGGCTGGATATACCTGCCCTTGACTACCAAGGTTTGTCAGAGGCAAGTACATCATTTAATTGTATTTTTAGGACAACATTCACATTATAGTTCTCCATTAAATATAGTCGGGATTTTGAATACATCAATAAACCCGGCTGGGGCCGGAGAGGATCAATGATTAGCAATCCATAAGACTGTCACCTTCCCAGGTACTTTTAGCTGTTCATGGCCACATCCACACGTGATATTTTTCATTTCATGGACAACGTACAAATGGTAATCAGTAACAAGGGTGTTCCACTAACACCTTATTTTAAACACTGGCCAAATGACATGTCATAACTCAACACTCTTGCATTTTTACGGAGGTCGTAAAAACCAACGGTATTGTTATGAACGAAGCATACCATTCGGCGTAAAATAAATTCCCTCCACCAGGGTTCACAGCCCCTTGTGTCATGCGAACACTAATCAACAAAGGTTTGGGCAGTGACTTTCTCCTCTTATTGTTTGTCTGAGTCTGTCCTCTGCATTGGATCCTCTGTGCTCAAGAGAAGTTTTAGCTGTAGTTTGCATAAGTCTGTGGACTCTACCGCTAGCCAAGTTTCTCTTTCCCTCACCGGCCGCCAAGCATGTCCTGAACAATAAAAGAGAGGAACTCCATCTCTCCTCTCAGAATCCAGCGGTTTGAGTGGTGAGGGCAAGCCAAAGCATGTGAATCCTCATCATCCTATCTAGGGTGGAACTGAATTGGTGTCTGGGTGAGAGACGTTTTTAAAGACCCCCACACACTCACGCATACAAGTCGGTTCTGTCTTTTGTTTCCCTTATGTGCTGCCTTTTGTTGAAGGGTGGATTACGAAAAAAATGCGCTGGCACTGAAGGCACACGATATTCCACATATCAAAACAGGACAGCATAGTGAAGAGACAAAAGCATGGCCCCAGGGCCCATGTGTTACAGTCTATGATGCCAAATTCCACAGAGCACTCTACATGAATTCTAAAAGACCAAGCAACTCCCATCTATGAGTCACACTGAGTCCCAGCTCATCCCAATGTTCTGTCTCTGTCTTTCTGGAGTACATTAGTAAAGATGGCTGCTCTTCTACTGGTGCTTGCTGTGTGATGTTGACTCACCTGGTATAGAGGGAATTGTGTGATGTTGACTCACCTGGAATAGAGGGAATTGTGTGATGTTGACTTCCCTGGTGTAGAGGGAATTGTGTGAAGTTGACTCACCTGGAATAGAGGGAAGCTGTCTCTCAGTGACACTCAAGGCCTCCACTGGTTTCTCGGGTGTCGGGAAGGGCAGAGGCGGGGCCACAGGCTCTTGGTGGGTGATCATTGGCTTGTTGATGGTCTCAGGTTGGCTGGGAAGTTTGGGTAGTTGATTGGGTGGTTTGGGCTTGTAAGAGCCCGTGACAGTGTAGCCCATCCCACCAGGGCATATCTCCTTGAATTTAGCTAAAAATGTTAAAAGAAAAATAAGTACATCTATTCTTTACTCAAGAAAAAAAACACATCAGAAACCACTTCCGTCCCAAAAAACTGAGATTGAAATGGCCACATGAAAAATATTTACTTCGCATAATTCAAAGCTATTTGACTAATTTGATTGACATTTTATTTTATGTAACTCATATGTAAAGTACAATTAGTTCGGTTAGGTTTTTGTTGAAGCAGATTCACCACATGTATATAATTCTCTGAGTTCTTTCCGTGCTCCACATGCAGTGCATTGGGAAAGTATTCAGACCCCTTGACTTTATCCACATTTTGTTACGTTACCTTATTCTAAAATGGATTAAATAAATAAAAAATCCTCATCCATCTACACACGATACCCAATAATGACAAAGTGAAAACAGGTTTATAGACATTTTTAGCAAATGTATTACAAATAAAAAAGTATTCAGACCCTTTGCTATGTGACTAGAAATTGAGCTCAGTTGCATCCTGTTACCATTGATCATCCTTGAAATGTTTCTACAACTTGATTGGAGTCCACCTGTGGTAAATGCAATTGATTGGACATGATTTGGAAAGGCCCACACCTGTCTATATAAGGTCCCACAGTTGACAGAGAATGTCATAGCAAAAACCAAGCCATGAGGTTGAAAGAATTGTCCGTAGAGCTCCGAGACGACAGGATTGTGTCGAGGCACAGATCTGAGGAAGGGTATCAAAAAATGTCTGCAGCATTGAGGTCAAGAACACAGTGGCCTCCATCATTCTTAAATGTATGAAGTTTGGAACCACCAATACTCTCACTAGACCTGGCCACCCGGCCAAACTTAGCAATCGGGGGAGAAGGGCCTTGGTCGGGGAGGTGACCAAGATCCCGATGGTCACTCTGACAAAGTTCCTAGTTCCTTTGTGGAGATGGGAGAACTTTCCAGAAGGACAACCATCTTTACAGCACCACCAATCAGGCCTTTATGGTAAAGTGGCCAGAAGGAAGCCATTCCTCAGTAAAAGGCACATGACAGCCCGCTTGGAGTTTGCCAAAAGGCACCTAAAGACTTTCAGACCATGAGAAACAAGATTCTCTGGTCTGATGAAACCAAGATTGAACTCTTTGGCCTGAATGCAAAGCATCACGTCTGGAGGAAACCGGGCACCATCCCTAATGTGAAGCATGGTGGTGGCAGCATCATGCTGTGGGGATGTTTTTCAGCGGCAGGGACTGGGAGACTAGTC